>NC_081781.1:15383517-15426574 GCF_963082965.1 Carassius carassius
AGCACGTCCTCAGCATCTGATAGAACACACATACGTAATATCAAACATTACAGATAAGAAATATTCATGTTCTTTTGAAGCGAACTCTTGAATGCTCCAAATGCAAAACTCCCTTCTCAATTTTCTCAGACTATTTATGAAAAATAAGCTGCAAAGATGTCTTAACATGTAAGCATGGTTGTGATGTCACAGCCATGAGCATATAAATGGCTTTTAAAATAAATTTGTTATCTAGAGGTTCAGGAAGTCAGCAAACGTTGTGTTGTGGGGTAGCACCTGTGTCTCTGCATAGACAGAAGGACCCTAATGTTAGAAACAAGCATTTGAAGTTTATTTTTAACAACATCCCTGATTATTTCAGTCTGACCTTCACAGTTTGTGCAGCACATTTCTTTGTGGATTGTTTTGTGAACCTGTCACAATGTAATGCAGGCTTTCCAAAGAGGTTGTCATTGAAGGATGAAGCAGAGCCAACCATATTGAACCTGACAGCAAACTTAAAGCACTGTTTTTCAGTTAATCTCACAAGTAAAGAGAGTGTTTACATGGAAGTCTTAGAGGCACAGTAGCAAAAAGCATCCCATTTTAAAGTGCAAAAAGAAGTGCATAATGATTTCCAAACATATAGTCTCATCCCAAACTTGCAACATTGCTTTAACCAATGCTTTTAGCCTGGTCAGGATTTTCAAACAGAGCCATGTTTTGATACTGCCACACAGCTAGTGTTAACACTTCTAAAAATAATGATTTAACTGAATTAGCATCAGATTCTTCCAATTCATACGTTGTTGATTGAATGGAGGCAGATCTAAATGCACGCTTGCAGTTGATTGTAAGAAATAGAAGAGGTCATTATAGAACATAGACAGATTGAATTTCCATTTCATGCTGACTTTAACACTAGTAATTCAAGTTACATAATGTTGATTTTGCATATTAAGCTAGAAGAGGAGAAAATATTTTAACATCAGAAAAAAGAAAAAAAAAGTAATTTTATTATACATTTTTAGTTCTAAGGCTCTGGGAGAGGTGAGAATTTTCATAAAAAGTAGGTTACAGCTATTTTTGGTGCAAGAAACCTTGACATTATCATTGAACTATAAAAGTATAGTAAAGGGCTCTTTAATCAATATGAACTAAAAAAAAAAAAAAAAAAAAAGTACAAGCACAATCTGCAAGCTGCATTTCAAACTTATTCAATCTGAATCGTGTGCAGGAATGAAACGACTTAGCTATTTAACACCCAGCAGGGACTTTTGGGAAAATTGTCTCCACAGAGCAGAGGAGGGTTTTAATATCGGCGCAGTCATCCATCTCCACCACAGCCGTCGATACAGAGACGCACTGTTCTCGCACTTGCACAGTGGAGAGGAGTGCTAAACTACTGATTAAACAGACTGACAGCTTGTGCTGAGAAAGACGACATTTAGTGTGTGTGTGATCTGACTGTCCAGTTGTCCAGAGGGTTGGGTGCAAGCAAGCCAAAAGGCCAAATGTGTGGGCGTGTTTGCAAAATTGTGGGCGTATTTGTGTGTGTGTCTGTGGGGTGGGCGAAAAGGTATACAGGCCAGTGCAAAGTCGTTTGGTTTACTGGCACATCAAGGATGTGGAAGAATCTCATTAATAACGCTCCACTCAGGAGCTCAAACACACACATACACATTCAGCAGTCCATCCAGCACAGCAATGGCCCGAGGTACATCCTCACTCATACATATGCCTATCCTCGTATGCACACAGCATTATGTCAGTCTGTGGAAAACAAATCACCCCAAACAAAAAATTCTATGAGACGTACAAATCTGAGCTCCTCTATCATTCTTTGCTAAGTGCAACACATTACCGAAGGCGGTCATCGGTTTCTCTTGTTATAGTGCCATCTCTTTCTTCCTCATAGTTTTTCTCTTGCTCTTTTTAGTGATCTCTTCCTCTCTTGACTTGAAGTGTAATTAGTGTGATAAATGGCAGCAGTGGGGTCCTCCATTACTATGCTCTGTAACATCTTATATCTTTAGATTAAGGCAAACACACGCACCTGGATTTCTTCACAGTGTTGTTTTTGCATCATTATCAGCATGGATTTGCACAGCTTGTCAGTTAACAAGGGCTCTGTGTAGTAACAGCTGCTCTATGTAAAATCACGCAATTAATTATCGGCCGATATTTATCGTGCACCCCTAAAATTAACTAAAAAAAACTAATACTAAATAGGAACATTAGATGAAAAACTTGATCAACAAATATTAGGGGAAAAAACACTGAAATAAATACTGCTTTGTCAATTAACTGAATTAAATTAAGTTTGAAATAAGTAAAAGAAAAAAACTAAAAAAAAAGAAAAAAAAAACTAAATGCACATCAAATTACTAAAACTTTTTTTTTACTGAAATCCCAAAATATAAAAACAAATGTATTTATAATTATTAGTATATGAATAATACTTCAATAACACTAGGTCTTCTTATGGTAGAACTACGCATTTTTAAATATCATTACAGGCCTTAGTAGTTTATCTTCTATTATTTCTGATGTTACACCAAGCTGTGCGATTTATATGGCTAATTATTGTGGCACTTTTTTTTTCAGTCAGTCAGTTCTTTACACCTCACATTTATGAACAACCACCACCCACTCACAATGCTCCATTCTCCAGGCTAAGGTCTCAGGGCTTCAGACAAAAAAATAAATAAGAAATGGAATAAGGAGCCATTGGCTACTATAAAAATAACTTAGGCACCAAATTTTTATTTTTTAATAATATAATAATGTCTCATCTTTTCTTGACTTTATCAGCATTTTAATCCATCTTGTAGATGATCTAGGAATAGTGTGACCAGTAGGGTTGGGTATCGATTGGGTTTTATTTGATACCATATCCATTTCGATACTTTTAAAACGGTACCGGTGCCTGAATCGATACTTCTATAAAAAAAAAATACATTTTAAAAAAGCCTAAAAAGGATAACATTACAGAACATTATAATGATTTAAAATAAATCCATAGCATTCACACGTTCCTTGGATACTCTCATTTCCCAAGCTTCCCTTACTCTAAGCCTAATAAATGTATTTCATGATCTGGGTCATTATTTAATACAAAACCACACAATGTTTCTACTCTCTGTCAATCACTCTAATATTTAGTTAAGATGCGCAAATAAACGCTGAAAATTAACGTGGATTTGCGCAGCTTCTCAGTTAACAACGGCTCTGTGTAGTAACAGCTGCTCTATGTGAAATCACGCACCTGATGAAATTTACTGCTGATTAGAGAACCAGCTTTACTGACGAGATGCGCATAACGATCGGCCGATCGTGATCGGCGCACCCCTAATATCGTGGTCATATATCACCCCCCCCCCCCCAAACCTCACCCCCTCTATACCTGAAATATACAGTCACAAAAGGCAATTTTCCACTGCATGGTACAGCACGGTACGGCTCAGTACGGTTCACTTTTGGGGGGTTTCGACTGGGTACAGTACCTGGTACTTTTTTAGTACCACCTCGGTTGAGGTTCCAAGTGAACCTTACCGTTACCAAAATGTGTGTGTAAACTATGCTGATCACAGATTGGCCGGAGAAAATTGTGTCACTGAACTTGCGTCACAAACACAAAAGAACCGCTTGATTTAAATCAGCACAGTCAGTGAAGGAGCGAACAACTGACTTGAATGAGTGCACCTTTTTTAAAAACCCAAAAATGGCTGTTTGGTTGTCTGTTGAGGAAGTACAGATGTTCCTCTCATTGATAGCAGAGGACCAGATCCAGCGAGAGCTTGATGGGGCGACGGGGAATTAAAAAGTTTTTCTCAAGTCGTGGCAGTAGCAACAATAACGTCATGTGAATAATTCCGCTCATTCTAAAGCGGCACTAAACTGCAGTGGAAACGCAAACAAGCCAAGCCGTACCATACTGAACCGTACCGAGCCGAGTCGTACGGCGCAGTGTAAAAGTGCCAAAATAATAGTTTATTACACAGAATCTGTACCAATATCATGAGCCGCCTTTCAACTGTCAGGCTTAAACCGGGCGTGCTAGTGTGTGCCAGGGCCAGTCGCGTTTCCACTGTCACTTCCGGGGCTTGATCGTGCCTTGTCGGGGCTTCCTCGGGGCCAACGGCCAGGGTTTTTTTGGCCCGACGAAAACCTTGAGCCAAAGCGGGCCAGCTGGGGCTAAAGGAGTGGTTATGAACAAAGGCGGAGTTTCTCTGAGTCTGGAGAGCGTCAGCGCGGAACATTTCAGAAAGATAACTGCTTTAACACCAGTATTAAAGACTCTTTAAAATAAGCTGAGCTCAAAATTCACTCTTAGTCAGCAGCGAGTGTTTGAAATAACTCGATCCGATGTGGATTACAATCACTAAACAAGGCAGAAATATTTATAAGCGATGTAAAAGACTATGGACGCTAAACATTAACGTTACCATAGTAAACATGGTAAATGCTTGGAGAAATCAGACGTCAGCTTCTTATTCTCTATCACAATTGTGTATTTATTTAGTAACTTATTTTATCTGTCACCTTGTCTGAGAATTTAGCTCCACGTAGCATAGCCTATCATCAAAATATAATAGCCTAATGATTTTTGTTTGGGAGCTTTTGTAAAAATAGAGAGTCTGCGCTGCGGATCTTTTCAGAAAGCAAACAGCTATAACACCAGCAATAAACACTTTTTTTTATAAGTTGAGCTCAAAACGGCACGTCTGATCTTCAATGAACCCAAGAGAGCGGACATTATGCCCCTTATTGTTTCACTCCACTGGCTGCTAGTTGCTTCCCTCATCAAGTTCAAGGCACAGAAAAGTCACTGGATCTGCACCCTTGTAACTACACTCCCTTTTGTAAATGTACATTACCTCTAGAAATCTGTGCTTCTGTTAACTTTCACACAGCATCTCATCAACATTTTTTGTATTAGTTAGGGCTAGAATACACCAAGATTGGAATACACAATAAGATTTTTTTTTCAGATTTAAATGTGATTTTTGTCCCAGTTTGACCCTAGTTGTAAATTTTGGGCAGTACAAGTTGACAAATTTCACAAAAAAAATAAAATCACATGTTTGATGGGCATAGACTTTGATTTTTATTTTTTGGCTGTGATTCTATCCGGTTCAGAGGATATTAAACATGTTTGATATTTGAGCTGATATTACAACACATAGTGTTCCTTAGCAACAAGGTCCAGGTTTCTGTGTAGTGTTCGATTCTCAGATGTTTACTGTATGAACAGCAATTACAACGTTAGCAAGTGTGTGTATGATACCTAGAGCTTTTCAGCTGTTCAGATTCTAAAAGTCATGTAGTCTATTCCTGACTTTAGTATTTGGAGATCTGGCCAGAGATTAGTGTCATTGATTTACAGCCTGAACTAACATACTAGAGAAAGCAAGCAGTTCTAGTACTCACCTTTGGGTTGTTTGTGTCAAAGAGGCCAGTAGAGAGGCCAATAAGAAGTGCGTCGCCATGCCTTTGGGAACGCAGTGGAGAGACAGAGCGGGAACGTGATGCGACAGAGGAAGAGTCTTCCAGTGAGGACTGAGCAGACAGGATGACCAATGCTACTGCTCGTTTGTGAGCAGGACTACTGCTTAGCTTCACAAACAAAGACTCATCTACTGAAAAAAGAATAAGCCAATAAAAACTTAATTTGTTTTTGACAGTGAAGCTTCTGAGGATTAACATTGTTAGAAAGTTAATGAATTTTAATGGGTATACTGGAGTGCTTTGATATGGTGCATAATGAGACATGCTTGTGTGAGAGGGAGATAAGATGTCTTAAAATTGCATTTGAGACTACCTGCAGGTTCAGGGTGTTTTTCTTCTCTTTGCGTCATCTCTGTGCACTCTGCTTGTATTACTCTGCCATCTGCTGGCCTAAAATCAAAAACAATGATTAAAGGGAAAGTTAATTGAGATACAGAAGTTATGTCATTGTGTCCACTACTGTGAGATTTGGTTGTTGTTTTTTTTGGAAGATATCAATATTTCAGCAAGAATTAAATTGATCAAAAAAATACAGTAAAGAAATTTATAATGTTACAAAAGATATAAAATAAAATGCTGTTCTTTTAAACTTTCTAATAAAAAAATCATGAAAAAAAAAACCTTAATTCCTCAAAAGCCGGGGCCTTTATTTATCTGAACTGGGAGAAGCAGAAGGTAACAGGCTTTTATTTGAATCAGGCTTTTATTATAGGCAGGCCTTTATTTCTAATTACATCTGTTTGATAAGCAGTTGTTATAAATAACCCGTTTTAAATTAAAAGTGGTAGTGTTCCAGGGGACAGAGATCATAACATAAGCACAGAATCAGTTCAGAATCAATCACCAAAAGAATCAGTTCGGTTCAGACGCGCTCTGTGTCAGTCTGCGTCACGCTGAATCATGCATGCGCAGTTATCATCAGCTCCTTGGTTCTTGAATCGGACGCGTCCAACAGAAATGAAAACCGATGCTACCGGTTCTTGACTCGAGAATGAGAAGCGCTCCGGCAGTGGGCGTGTACGTTCGTTATCTGGCTCTGCTGCACAAATTTCCCCCCGGCCTTTATTTGTCCGTGTTGACAACGCCCCCAGCCACTATAAGAGGCCTGGCGTTTATTTGACTACAGGTTTTTATTTGAGGAATTACCAATTACTAAAATAAATGTCTACCAACCCCAAACTTTTGAACGATAGTGAACGTTCTAAACCGGTGTGCTGTTACTCTTCCTTTAGAACACAAAATGATGTAAGCCAACGGTTAAATTATTCTTCATTCAACAACTGTTCTGTGACAGTGACTACGTCTGAGCGATTAATCAAAATAGAATCGCAATCGTGATTTGAGACATTGTGATTTGCTAATCACAAAGCCTGCAATGTGGATGCAATAGGACTTCAATATGACTCTTATTGGATGCAATAATATACTCCAATAGGTTCCAGAGCAAATGCATGACTGCGAGCCTTGAGTGACAGTCTTACTAACCAACTGAGTGAGAAGAAGAAAAAAAAAAAAAAAAAGTAAATGCTTACGGAGACACTGGAGTGTCATTTGTCCACGCTTGCATTACATCTGCTGGGGGTGGCTTTGAGGTTTGCTGAGAGGCTTCATCTAGAACTACGGACTCCATATCATCCACCACTGGAAGAACAGAAACAAAAAGTAACAAGTGCAAAAGGTCTCACTACCGATGATCTGAATTTCCACACATTTCAGTCTTGATTAATAAAGTATCTTGCTTAGAGTACTGCATTCATTTTCAGTGTAACGCTATTCTCACCCTCTGTCTCACTATCTCCACGTGGAGTCTTTTGAATCTCTTCTGTTGTTTGTAGGATTAGTTCCTGACTTTTAACCTCTGCTGTGATTGGCACCGTCTCCTGACATGTCACTTCTTGTTTGGCAAGGCCAATGGCAGGCTGGCATGGCTGAGGAAGAGGCACTTCTTTGGCTTCATGAGTGACATCTAAAGGCTCTTCAATCAGATTAAGGCTTTCTGGGGAAAAGAAACACAAATGAAAAAGTCAGGATTAACAGGATGCTATTGTCAGTAAGACTGAACACATCACACAGATGAAAAACACTCTGATCAAGACTCACCTGTCAGTGTGTGGTCACAGGTGCTGGCGGGATCTAGTTTCTGGGTAAAGGGCTGGAGCTCTGCCTCTTCCAACACCTTCAAAACCTCTGAGTCTGGACTCCGCCCCCAAGCCTTCCTTAGCCCCTCCTCCATGCAAATGACTTCACCTGCTGTTTTTTCTGAAATAAAAAAATATATATATATGTTGTTACTGCATATAAATAAGTCACCCATTTTATTATATATAATGGAAACAAGTTAACAACATGACTTTGCTCTCCGGGCACAGAATACTAGAGATCTAGCAAATAACCTCATGCCTTGTTTGTTATTAATCCTGTTTCTATAGAGCGGCTGGAATCCCAGTGCATGGAACACAACACATCATCCATGGTTACAAAACAAAACACTCTCGAATACATCATCTATTCACTCTGGAAGTAATAAGGAGCATGCGTATAATTAATTGACTACTTTTATTCTTTATCTAGCCTACTGGCAAAAACAAAGGTCAGATCATTCAAATGTGCACCTCAAGCCTGCTGCAGCCATCAGTTTCTCACTGTAGCTCACCTTAATGTTGCCTTCATAACTGAACGCACTTTTAATATGTGAATGATGCTGATATAATGAGAGCTGATGGTGTGTGCTTTTCACTGCTGCCATATTTAGATTCTTGTTCGCACAATCACTTGTCAGAGTCTTGTAAATATGCTACAAGAAACCTGGTCACTTGTCAGGTTGGTATCTGAGCTACTATACAACCTGTGCCACAGAGCACATTTTCTTAGTAGGCTAAGATGATAGCCTCCACCATTTGTTTTTCCACAAATGTTCTTTGTTTTGTCAAACACAAACTATCAATTTAATATATATATATATATATATATATATATATATATATATATATATGTATATATAAAGCATAAACTCCAGAATCTCAGGATAAGGATGTTTACCTGTTAGCTGACCTGCTGTTGTAAAGCTAGTTTCTTCCAGAGTCTGCTGAGCCACAGACAGAAGAGGGGCACCCTCAGTCTGCCACTTCTTCCTGTCTCCTCCAGAGGGGGCAGTCGTCTCTGGAGATGCCACCTGAGACACTGAGATAGGACAAGTGAGAGGAAACAAAGAGAATGTGTGTAGTGCTCATGTGAAGCAAATATCTAAAAGATATGAAATGTATCTCTTATTACTGACCTACAACAATTTAACGTTATAAATACAGTTTTAGCAAATTACATTTTTATCATAAAATGTATTAAATGATACAATAAATCTTATTTAACAGTGCAAGAGATTTTAAATGTAAGGATGGAAAAACAGGAATTGTGATCTAGCCTAATGCGAATATTGAAATTCAAAATGCTAAGGTTTAAATAATTAAATGTGATCACTGCACAATTAAAAGTAAAGAAATACTACTACTTATCCTACACTCAGTGGCCACTTTATTAGGTACACCTCGTTAGAACCGGGTTGGACCCCCTTTTGGGTTCAGAACTGCCTTAATTCTTCATGGCATATATTCAACAAGATGTTGGAAACATTCCTCAGAGATTTTTTTTCTCCATATTGACATGATAGCACCATGCAGTTGCTGCAGATTTGTCAGCTGCACATCCAAGATGCGAATCTCTTGTTCCTCCACATCCTAAAGCTGCTCTACTGGATTGAGATCTGCTGACTGTGGAGGCCATTTGAGTAAAGTGAATTCAGTTCATTTTTTTTGTGTATAGCCCTTTTTATGATACAAATAATTGCAAAGCAACTTTACAGAAAATTTATGTTTCTATATATTTAGTAGTAGCTTATCAGTGGTGACTCAGTTTATGTACATATGGCAGAAATGTATAGAAAAATCAATTAAATACGTAATCAAACAGACAACGAACACTATTAACAGCAATTATGATGATGCAATCACACTTATAGCAAACTTTGGTAGTTCTGTATGTTGTTTCGGGGTTGGCATCATCTGAGGTCCTCTGAGCGGGTGGCATCATCTCTTCTCCGGTGTTCAGGATCCAGACTGAAGCTTGTTAAAATCCTAGATTACCACTCATTGCCATGTTCAAGAAACCAGTCTGAGATGATTTGAGCTTTGTGACATGGTGCATTATCCTGCTGGAAGTAGCCATCAGAAGATGGATACACTGTAGTCATAAAGGGATGGACATGGTCAGCAACAATACTCAGGTAGGCTGTGGCATTTAAACAATGCTCAATTGGTACTTAGGGGCCCAAAGTGTGCCAAGAAAATATCCCCTACACCATTACACCCCCAAAACCAGCCTGAAGAGTTAAGACAAGGCAGGATGGATCCATGCTATCATTTTCTTTACACCAAATTCTGACCCCATCATCTGAATGTCACAGCAGAAATCAACTCATCAGACCAGGCAACGTTTTCCAATCTTCTGTTTTCTAATTTTGGTGAGCCTGTGTGAATTGCAGCCTCTGTTTCCTTTTCTTAGCTGACAGGAGCGCCACCCGGTGTGGTCTTCTGCTGCTGTGGCCCATCTGCTTCAGGGTTCGATGTGTTGTGCATTCAGAGATGGTTTTCTGCATACCTTGGTTGTAACCAGTGGTTATTTGAGTTACTGTTGCCTTTCTATCATATCTAACCAGTCTGCCCATTCTCCTCTGACATCAAGGCATTTTCGTCCATACGACTGCCGCTCACTGGATATTTTCTCTTTTTCGGACTATTCTCTGTAAACCCTAGAGATGGTTGTGCGTGAAAATCCCAGTAGATTTTCCATTCCACATTCAAAGTTGCTTAAATTCCATTTCTTTCTCATTCTGATGCTCGGTTTGAACTTCAGCAAGTCGTCTTTACCACATTTAGATGCCTAAGCACATTGAGTTGCTGCCATGTGATTGGCTGATTAGCAATTTGTGTTACCAAGCAATTGAACAGGTGTACCTAATAAAGCGGCAGGTGAGTGTATATCTGTACATAAAACAATTTCAAAACATTTGTATAATGAATAAAACCCATCTTGATCATTTTACACTTGCAGTACATCTTATTTTGTTGATAGGCAAATTAGAAGCCTGTTTTATTAAGTCAAATGTGAATTTGTGCTTCACCCTGTTCAATTATGTAAAGGAATCACAGACACATGATTTACTTTCAGAGTGTAAGGTATTTTTCAGTATATATATATATATATAAATATATATATATAAATATATAAATATATATATATATATATATATATATATATATATATATATATATATAGGTGCATTTGCGCAGGTCTTAAAAAGTCTCAGGTTTGACTTTAGTGACTACATACATTTTTATAGGATATCTAGTGTTTTTACAGCAATATTAATTGTTTTGTTTATACCTGCCAGAGTTCCACAGGTCTCCTCCAGAGTTTGTTCGGCTACAGACAATATGGGTGGAGCTACAGCTTCCCATTTCCTCCTATCACCAGCTGCAGGAGATCTTTCTTCTGTGATGGAAGGCTGGATCTGTTGAGGAGTTGGGCATGGTGCAATGTTGCAAGGTGTGGCATCTTTCACTGCATCTTCGTCAGTGGTCTGGATCTTCTGATTAAGTCTGTGAAGAATCTCCTTTTTGTCACTCTAAAAAAATTAATAAATACATATATATCATTAGAGTCGAAGTTACATATTACTAAAAAAACACTCACATTAATGGTATTTCACACATCCAAATATATATTTCCCACCTGTACACCTGATGTTTCTGCTTTAAGGGAGTCCTCTTTCATAGGAGAACTCTGTCCTGATGAAATCTACCAAGAAAGAAAATACATAAGCATGGATGGCCATTTAAGCAAATACTGCAAAGGTGATTTAATCAGTGTGATGGGTGACTAACCGCGCCCACATCCTTCAGAGCAGCAGTCATGGAGATGGCTGGAGAGATGGGTCTAGAGGAGGGTGTGGCTTTGGAAGCATCTTCCTGAGGGGTGGAGTCAGATGGCTGAGTGGCAGGGGCTGCAGGAGGTGGAGCTCCGCCCACAGCTCCAACAGCAACCTTCACCCCTCGTGCAACAAGCTGCTTTGTCACAAAAGAGAAGACAAAACAAAAAGCACAATAAAATACATAAGAGATGGATGAGGAGAAACGAGGAAAAGTGGAGAAGTTTGGGAAAGATAGATGACATACATGATCCTCCCATGCTTTCTTCTCTCTCTCATATGCTTCTCTTCTCTTCTTTTCCAGCTGTTCTTTAATTACAGCAGCACGAGCCTTTGACTGGGCCTTACATAAAAACACATTTTTGATAACTGTTGTCTGGTTGCTTTTGCATTCTGCTACCAAGACATTTTTACTTGTATACATTTAAGACCTTTTAAGAATCATCTTAAAATCCTGAATAAAAAAAAAAATGCATCATGGTTTACACAAAAATTAAGCAACACAACTGATTTTAATATTAATTATAATAAGAAACCAAATCAGCAAATCAGAATGTATTCTGATGTATCATGTAACACTGAAGATTAAAGTAATGGCTGCTGTAAATTCAGCTTTTCCATTACAAAAATTTGAAAAGATATTAAAACAGAAAACAGTTACTTAAAATTGCAGTAATATTTCACAATATCAACGTTTTTGTATTTTTGATCAAAACTAATGTAGCCTTGGTGAGCATCAGAGACTTCTTTTAAAAACATTGTAAAGAAAAAAGAAAAAAAAATCAAAATATTTGAATGGTAGTGTATACAATTCCATTTTTCAATTAAAATTTTAATGCTGATAATTTATTTAAAAAAAATTAAATTAAAAATGCAAAACCTTTAACGCCTCGATCTTCTTCCTCCTGAGTACTGCCTCTTCACATGACTCCTGACTGTCTGAGCCGTCACTGTCATACTGAGATAGACGGTCCAAATATAACAATTAATAATTAAATACGTTTAAAAATCTATTTAATGATGTGTAACAGCACTGAAACGGAGCTGAATAAATAATAGTAAACATTAAAATATGTATGATACAACAATAAATCTACAGTTGAAAGAAATGTCAAAAACGTGGGTGCACATACCTTCTCTCCTCTGAGACGAGCTTTGATCTGCTGGCGTTCATTAAAGTTCTGTAGTCGGATCTGTCGCAATCTCGCCAAGTACTCCTGAGAAAAACACAGTTCACATATCATCTCTCTTTGTTCTCTTCCCATTGTCTCCTTCTGACAAACATAAGAACGGGGAAAACACTTATTTTATATTGGACATGAAATATAATTGGTGAAATGCATTGGAAAAGAAAAACAGCATTAAACTTTTACACTGTATTGTGGGAACCACAAACTTAAAGTTACAGCAGAGTCAAAGCCATTAGTTGAAGACCATAAAAAGCTGCAGTTAGTCTTCAGCTGGGATCCTGCAGATATGCTGAAAACTTCAAAAAAAAAAGAAAAAAAAAGAAAAGAAGAAAAAAAGGGGGCTTGTTGAAGCAGAATAACATTCACACACACAAAACATGATTAAAGCATTGGGGAATTTTGCCAGAAAGTGGTTTTGGATGAAATTAAATAATGAACCAAAACATTTTTAGTGCATTTCACAGCCACATTCAACAAACAAACACTGTGCAGGTACTGGACATCAGATGGCACTAGTGAGCAGATGCAGCAACATCAGGTGATCATTTACAACTTAAAATAAGGAACCGAACAATGAAGAGTTTAAGTGACTTGATGGATTGAGGAGTGTTGTTTGGTCCCAGACAGGACTCCTACCTCCTCCTCTTTGTTGACTTGGGGTCTCCTGCATCGGGAGGAGTTTGTCCAGCTTGCAAAGATGGCGGCCAGGTTTTGCCGGGCCCCCTATTCACCCATTGGTTAATCCGATATTACAAAAGCCACATAATTAAATGTATTATCAATTCCATCACTGACTTCAACACCTTATTTCTAGAAATCAGTTAACTTAATGATGACAGATCTGAATGTGAGCTTGTGGTTGATTGTAAGAAAGGGGCAGGGTTTAAGCAGAGTAAATAATTGGAGATGTCCAGCATACGTCACCAGAGAGAAGTCTATAATTTTACCAGAAAATCAAGTTATGGAATTTTAATTAACATTTGCATGGATTAATAGTTCACAATAAGATGAATGTAGGGTGTTATTCCATACCATGTTGACCTTAAAACCTAGAGTGAAAATAATTTCCAGTGTAAATTGACTTTGTCAGAAAAAGAGTGTACTGGAACCAGAACATTCATTTGACCAGAAGAGGCCAATGTAAAAACCCGTACCAGCTGTCCTTCTGCACGGACTTTATTCAGCATGGCTTCTCGTTTCCGCTGTAGAAACTCTTCCACTTGCTTAGCCCTCTCTGCAACCAGCTGACCTCGAAATCTAGAGACCGAGAGATAAAAAAAAAAAAGGTGCTCTTAGCTCTGCTTTAGACTGAATAACTGACAAACATTACTGATGTAAACACATAGCCACCTGACCTATGGGCATAGTCGTTCTTTGAAATCTGCTCGTTTTGGAGACTTGCTTTACGTGGTTCTTTCCTGACAACATCCTTAAGAGGGATGCAGGCATGACCATTCAGCGACCCTGAGTCTATAGCAGTGCTTTAATGATAATAACATATGCACATTAAAATTAACAAACAAAAATTATTAAAGAAAACTGGAAATACAAAAACCCTTGGCACAGTTTCTTTCTCATTCACCTGGCATTGTCCCCTGAAGACTTGGCTCCTTCCCCAGCACCATCTTTAGGTGGAGGTTTGGATGGTTTTTCAGCTGCTGTGTGGACATGGTCATATGGTGCTCTGCTTGGAGCTAAAGCAGGAAGAGGAGCAGGAGCAGGGGTGGGGCCAGGCACAGGGGATGGGCCTATTCCAGGGGAATGTGGAGCTCCAATGCCACCACCTCCATAAAACTACGCAAAAATATGCACTGAATGAGAAACCTTGACAATATTAGCAGCCTTTATTGACTAATCTGTAATGGACAAGGAAGACTATTGTACCTTCCGCTCAGGACTGCTGCCTCCACTGGAACTGAGCACATGTCTCCAGCCCTGCTCCCGAGCCCGGTTTATCCGATTCAGCTAAAATAACAAGGTTGAAGTTAAAGTTTTAATATAAACAAATGAAACTAACATCAATTTACTGTAAATAACCATTTCTTATCAGTTCACCTTTTCCCTCTCAAATCTCTTCATCTGAGCAGCCTTCAGTAACAACATCTACAGAGAGAAACACAATTACTATTGGTCACTAACTTAATCAAGAGGCTTTTCAAATGTCTTTCTACCCAAGAGACACATTACAAATAGCATCCATCTATTTAATGAAACTAGAACAGCCAACATCTGCTGAACTTGATGTGAACTCATTCAATCACCAACACTACAGACACAAAACATAACTTGCAATTTAGTATGTATGCAAGTATATACATTTTAAAATAAGTGTCTATGCTATTCTTATATGCCGATTTGTTTCTCAAGAAATATTTCTTACTATTATTAATAATGAAAACAATTGTGCTGCATTTTCTCAGGATAGGATTTTTTGATGAATAGAAAGGACAAAACAACGATTTGAAATAATAATATGCATCACTGTAAAAGTAGATTCAGGATAGTAAATAAAAAAATAAAAAAACATATGACATGATGTCATGGCAAGATGCCATCAATAGCTCACCTGTTCTCTTTGCTTTCTTTCCCTTTCCATCATCTCCACCCGTTTCTTCCTCACTCCTTCCTGAAACAGAACATGACCATGATGCTTTTAGACATGAAGCAAACAGTATTTCTCATTACTTGTTTGCAATAGTGATGACACAGAAACCTTTTTGAACAACTCCATGTGGCAAAGAGAGGCAAGAGCAGTCAAACATCCATATATAATCTTGAAAGAATATTTGTTCCCAAAATGGATCAGTTGTTGAACAATAACAGTTTAGCATCTTGTGGCTCAGAGGGTAGAGTAGTTCTAGACACATTTATAGAATGAAAACTGGACTGATGAAAGGGTTAATTAAGAAAGCTGTGGAAAAGGAAACAAAGATGTAGATGCCCACCATTTGAATGACAGCAGATGGAGAGAAGCAGAAGGACAGCAACAAAAAAGTGGGGAAATAAAGAAAAAAATTCACTAAAGAAAAAACAAAACAGAGATACAGTCACTTTGCTTACAATTTTATCCAGAGTAACTACAAGTACACCTATCACAGTGATAGTGCTGCTGGACCAACCTGTGGATAAGAGTCCTGCTCATAGGCTCAATATGGATAAATGACTTATTCTTTGCAAATAAATTACAATATTTCTGATAGCAGCTCTGATCTTTAAGCACTAGAGCAGACCAATAAATGGGATATATTCGTGATATAAAGGGTAAACCTATTTGAGGCTTACAGTGAAAAAATTTTGGGTGGAGGATAAAGTGTATTTGCACAGGGGTACAGTGAGTGGATTAAAAATGAGGATCAGGACTGGGTGTTAGTAGAAGGGTCTGTAGATGGGGGCACTCTCATGTACCTCATGCTTCCTCCTCTCCTCCTCCACTCGACTCACTCTCCTCTGAGCTGCTGCAGGAGGGGGAGCCTGGACAACACATGACACCGAGGGGCGAGGATCAGAGGTCTCTCGCTCTCATTTATAGCACACAGCCGGACAACATCAACAAATGTCTGAATGTTACACAAGTGCCCCTCAGTGCCCCTCCGAACATACTGAGTGATAATGTATGGGCAAAACATAGGAGTGAATTAGCCAATGACATACACGGGGTCCTTATTTCCCATGGTTCTCACCTGCTTGAGTTTGACTGGTTTCTTTGCCGCATCCGGGACCTTTCTGATGGCGTCAGATGGTCTTCGGACTGTTAAAGGCACTCCATATTTGGCTGCTGGCTTTGTGATTTTCTGAGCTGGGGAGATGGGGATGGGGCCTGGGGCAGGGCGTTTGGCTGGGGAGTCAAGAGGAACAGAGCAACTGGATTTCTAGTATTTGGAGATAACAATATACTCCAGGCACATCTCTACTCGACTACTGCTCATCCATCAGTGGATATCATGATTCAGAAGTAATTTTTCTTCCTAAATAATTATCCCCTAAATAGAATAATCCCGATATATAACAACATCACCAGAGGGTTACAAATGTATTAGTTATTAATGAATGTGTTTACCTGGCACTCCCTGGGCTACACTCATTTTAGGCTGATGAAGGTGAAGTGAGTGGCTGAATTCCTGAGCAATAATCTGCAACAGACAAGGAAACATACTAAACAAACAAATACTCCAACATATGAGCGATTGGGTCTGGAATTAGAACAGAGCGTTATATAACATCTGAGTTATTTCTGAGTCACAACGCACAAACTGATTCATCATCACACTGCCATAAATGTCTCACCTGAGGGCTAAGAAACTTTTGAATCCTGCGAGCAAGAAAAGGTTTGTCCAAAATGGCTGAGACGGAGGGTCTCTCCCGGGGGTTGCGCTTGAACAGCTGGGCCAGGAGAGAGCGCAAGTCTTGGGAGTAATGCACGGAAACAGGTGGGAACGAACCACGGATGATTTTTAACACCAGATTCTTCATGTTTCCGGCCTCAAACTGAGTGAAAGACATCATATAATTGGTTGAAAATGACTCTTAAAATTATAACTTGAAAATAAAATGATAATACCATCTTCACTCAAGTCATGAATCACGTAAAACTACAATGTTATCAAAGAATACAGAAAAAAAAAAAAGAACGATTTTCTCTTCAGGCAGAGAGTGTCTTTCCACACAGCTAATCATCTTAATTTTTAAAGCTGCGGTTTCACTTGCCTCTCCACTGTAAAATATTAGTCTCCTCAGAACATTCATGGTGTAAATAATGAAAGAAGGGAAGTGAGAGAGGAAGAGGGAGAGAAAATGAGACCTACATACAGAGACAGATTAAAAAGATATAAAGAGATAGTCCTGTTTTATCATTCACATCAAAGATAAGAACAAAAACGCCCTTGCACGCAAAAGCTACTACTGAGAACATAAGGTACTTACTGCATGCTTAAGTGTGCACATTTCATATAGGACACATCCCAGGGCCCAGATATCACTAGGGTCAGGCCGACAGAACAACACAGAAAGAGAGAGAGAGAGAAGACAAAAAAGACAGACAGGGAGAAATTGGGACAAATGGGTAAATTTTGGGGTGGCACTTGTGGATTAATCAAACATGTGCACATGCAAACATAAATACACAAACAAACAGAATATAAAATCTAAAGTGATTTGCACAATATCTGAATTTTTCTTTTTTTTGCAAAGGACTTCACAAAATGTAATGTTTACAATCCAAATCAATGGTTTAAAATCCAATTAATGCATCACAGTCTGAATGTTCATATAATATTTCATCATTCAGGATGTGATGGATTTGAAAAGATCAGGACTGAAAACCAAATAAGATTTGTGTGCTGTGCAGCGTGAGAAAAGCTGATACTAAGACATTTTAAAATTCATACTCTATCAAAAATCAAACATTTGGGATGAGTAAAATTTTTTTATTTTTAAGAAATCAATACTTGTATTCAGTGGATGCATTCACTTGTATTCAAGGATGCATTAAATTGATAAAAAATTACAAACACATTTATAATATTTTTTTAAAAAGTTCCATTATTCATTATTTTTTAACTTTATATTTGTCAGAGAATTCTGGGAACAAAAATATACATGGTTTTACAAAAAAATATTAAGAGGCATAACTGTTTTTCAATACTGATGTTTCTTGAGCACATAATCCGTATATTAGAATGATTTCTGAAAGATCATGTGACACTGAAGACTGGAGTAATGGCTGCTGAAATTTCAGCTTTGCCATCACAGGAATAAATTACATTTTAAAAAATGTACAAATAGAAAGCAGTTTTTAATCTGTAATAAATATTTCACAATATTATTATTTTTACTATATTTTTGATCAGAGAATTGCAGATTTGTTAAAATACTAATACTTATGCTAAAATCCTTAATCCTAAACAGTGATGTAATACAGCTGGTGTTCATCAATACTGGCTGTAAATATTCAGACTGATCGAGTTACAAACAGTCCAGGAACAAATGACTAGGGATCAATACGTAGCTGCTGGGATCAGATAAGCTCATATAAACTTACATCACCACTTTAATGATTCAGCAAACTGTATCTAGAGCCACTGAGTGCTTCTGTACTGCCCGTATACAGCACTCTGGCTCAGAACAGGAAGTACTTTACCTCTTGTTGTTGTATGGTTTATTTTCACATATCTCTGGCGACAGGTAGTAAGGTGTGCCAATGCATGTCCTCGCCAACTCCACGGTGCTGCACACACAACCACATCACATATGAAGGTTATTCTCACCACATTCCTCATGCTGTGTTGAAATCAAATTAAAACTACTTGCCTGTTCAAAACTCTAGCTATTCCAAAGTCACCCAGCTGAATGGTACCATCTTTGGTCAGAAAAATATTCTTGATAGAAAACAAAAGCAAAAGTCATGTAAGAGGCATATGTAAACCAAGTCAAAGTATATTATACATTATGCATTCTGTAGTTCCACAGAAATGTTGATACAAGTGTGTGTGAGAGAGACAGCTGTACCTGTGATTTGATGTCCCTGTGTAGGATTTTGCGGTCATGTACATGTTTCAGAGCCAGGCAGATCTGCACAAGCCAGTCAAGAATCTTCCAGAAAACAACAGTGTTCAGTATTTCAGTCGATAATTCTTGCAAAAAATGGGACTTTTGCTAACATTCAACAACTAAGAATATCTTATTTTGTTTTGATAAAAGACTTTTTTTTTATTTAATGGTATATGTAAGTAGCATTTAACTGGTCCAGCAATGCCACCCCTGTGGGGTGACCCACTCTTTATACTGTAGAATAAAATAGATTAGCAGCTGATGTGACTGGATTCTTCATTCCATATGAGTGCATATGACTTTAAATAGATATTATTTACTTTGGTAGGAGAAAAAAAAAAATCTTACGCTTTGATAATTTCAGCCTGTTATCAGGTGCAGAGCTGAACTGACATTGTATTGTTCCTCTTACCTGTTCCTCAGGGAATAGTGTCCCTCTCTGATTATTGATCTTCTTAAATAGGTCTCCTCCCTCACAGTAGTCCATTACTATGTACAAACAACCACTCTCTGAAGAAAAAGAGAGAAAAATTATTGTACTTAAATGACAAAGTAACAGCAATGTTTCAGATCACAGCCTGGGTGGCTTCTTGAGATTTAAACAATAAGATTTATTTTAAATCATGCATTTAATTGATCAAAAGTGAGTACACATATTTATAATGTTATAGGAGTAATGATTTCTTGAGGGTCATGACAGTGAACACTGAAGTAATGACTTTTAAAATATATTAAAATTAATAAAAAAACGTACAATATATTAAAACGAAAATCTGTTATTTATAATTATAATAATATTTTACAATATTACTGTTTTTAAAATGTTTTGATGAAATAAATGTAGAGCATAAGAGACTTTTTGGATATTACTTTTGGATATTAGTGTATCATGTAGTGCACATGTGTCCCAGCACTGGGGTTGCATGAGTTTGTATACTCTCAGTGCTGGGTTGCGGCAGATAGGGCATCCGGCACAAACCATGTGCCAGATCAGTTGTGCGGATCACTCCGCTGTGGCAACCCCTGATAGAGGGCATAAGCCGGAAGAGAGAGAGAGAGAGAATGTAGTGCACATGTGATATAATCAGATTTAAAACTCCTAGGTTTCGCTGTATATTTAAAATGGAATTAAGCCAACATAATCCCCTCCACTGCTAATATCATTAAGATTCATATACCACCCCAGTTTTATGTCATTAATTAGTCTCCCATCCGGATGCCAGAGATACTGCTGCTGCATGACTTCATGCAGAGAAACTATCATTAGCTCAACGACATCCTCTCTATAATTTAATTCAAGAGCTTGGAGCTCCTCCAGATCATGCAGACTGCCCGATCTATCAACCAGACACAAACCTTTATATCAGAAACGCAGTGGGTCTGGTCTGTGCCGGAACTAATGTTCTCAGATTAATCAAGATCAGTCAACTAAAGACTAAAGACCAAAGACCTCGTAGACACGCGTTTGTCATGCCTGTCGACATAATGGCAGGGCTGGGCAACGAAGCATCATATAGCAATATCACTTAATACACATTTCAGAATATGGACATCTTAATTTATAAATGGGCTTTACCTTCAAAGGATTCCTTGTACTGGACAATGTTTGGATGGCTCATGTTAGCCAGAACTGCCACCTCTTTACGCGATTCTTGCCTTTCTTTGTTTGACATCTGATGAACAAGTATAGCACTTATCATCTTGTTAAAATAATTATGTTTTTAATAACTGAAATACTTATTAAATTCATAAAAAAATGCCTAATAGAAAGAATTAGACTCACCCTGGAGATGCCAATCTCCTTGATAACATATTGTCGACCGTCTGTCCTTGACTTGACTAGGATGGCTTTCCCAAAGGATCCCTCCCCAATTTTCTTCAGTCTCTCATATTTATCCATGTCTGTGCAAATGACTTCTCATGCTGAGGCAAAGGGAAACAAAAAAATACATAAAATTAGGATCACCGAACAATACTAGGATTTTTGTAAAGTTATAGCAAAAAATAATATAATCTCTATCTCTTTCTAAATGTGTAGCCTAGATATAGGTATATAAATACTAAAATAAATAAATAAAAACTAAAAGCAAAAGCCAGACAGTGTACAAGAGCTTATGAATTAAATAAGACATGTGAGGAAGAATTACCCACCACTCTTTAAAAGAGGTAAGAGGGGTACAAAAGAACAGAGGTTAAAAGAAAGAATAAGATGGAGAGAAGCACCTTAAGACAGCAATACATTAGACTAACAATCTGATGAAAGCTATGCTGCCCAATAATACTGAATCACGAAACACAGAAACTTACAAGCTCGACATTTAAATAACAGACCATGGATTGACTTAAACGGTCTAATATCTAAAACATTAGTTCTTTACAAACAAGATTTGTTACGCTGCTTTATGTTATACGGGTAAACGCATCATCACGTGAACATTATGTTGCAAAGTTTGAGAAGCATCAGCTGATGTCTAATTTAGCGGGGCCTTGAACCGGTCTGCACTAACTAATGATAATACGCTACTGAATGCACACGAATGAAAACCGCGAAAAGAAATTACCAGTCTTACTGGCATCCCGCGAAATTACACTGACATGCACTTTAAAGCAGAATTCTGTCATATATTGCATTATTTTCCAAATAAAATCAGTTCTTACCTTCTATATTCAGGGAAATCAGCGAACATCGGCAGCATCAGAGAAGCTCACAAGAAGATTTTCTGATGTGGGCGGTCTCATGTGGGAAGACTGCACACGCTGACTGAGAGGAGCGATTTGATTGGTCCGCGCTCATATCGAGTCTCAGGTGATAGGGTGATAAACATGCCAGTCAAAACCCATAGCCGTCAAGTTTGTCTGTCAATGTTTGGTGCAAAATCCCCCCCTAGCAACCGTCACCGGTTGGTACACGGTCATGGAGCCACTACAGCCAGGATCCGCTTTCATGGCCTTAAACTGAGGAGCTTTTGAAAATGAAAAGACGAAGGGATTAACGAGTTCTGGCACTGTATTTGTGAAGTACAAAGCATTTTTTGTATGTTTGTATTATTATTATTTTTAGAAAAAGTAAAAAAAAGTTATAATAATAATATATTATTTATATAATTTATTACTGATATGTATTTCTTTATGCATTATTTGTGATCGCATTAATAATAATAATAAAAATTATTATTATTATTATTATTATTATTATTTTATATTTTAGATACTTATTTAGATTACATATATTTTCAAATTATGTATTAGTTAATTATTTTAATTAATTTTTATAATTTTAATATTTTACCAATTTTGTTGTGCGATTTTATAAACATTCTATTTTATCATTACAGCCTTTGTTATCCAGAAGCAAAAACATTCTCAAAGGTTTTTTATTTATTTATTTTTCTCCCCCTTAAACCGATTTCTTTGATATAAAATGAATTTGCTGCTTTCTGGTTCCAATGGATAAAGTGATGTGCATGTGTAGCTGTTAGAGTCAGACTAATAAATGCATTAAAATGCGTTAGTACTTGGTTAATACATTTAGTAAATAAATACATAAATAAATACTCGATTTTCCTTTTCGAAATATATTGCTATTATTTCTCTCAATAAGGTCTTTGAGTTCATATTAATTTACCGATGCGTTTGGCTCCTCCTATCGGGCACCACGCGCAGTTCTCTCAACATGGCGGCACCCGTTCAAGTTCACATTTAGCGACAACAACGAACGGTAGATGATATTACCAATATTTACCATGAGCTCGATATCTTGTCGTCTAAAACTCTAAATCCTGTGCTGTTAGACCAGCTATAATTGTGCAGTGTCAGTTAAAGCATATCTAAGGGATGTGTTGCTCATTGTAAATGGCAATTGTAACTTTTGAGTGAACATTATATAATTTCTGCTCTACAGTTTGCTGTATTAATAACTTTAATGTCAGATATTACCAACAGTAATCCGACAAATCTAAGAATTACCTTTCAGACTACCTCAGTATTTTTAAACTAATGTCCAAAAGCTATTGTATTATGGTATTTTATAAGTGTTAAGTTCTAGATAACAATACAGTAAAGTGCTCAATGGTTATCATATTAATAAACATATTTACAAATATTTAAAAGGCAATTCAAGGTACTAAACATTTTAACATTTATTGGCACAGCAATGATCAAATGTCAATCAAAAATGCATTGTTTCTTTATAAGCAGCACTACTTATTTTCTAAAGACACAGGTACTATTTTCAGATAGTCTGAAATCTATCTGATTGCAGGCCTGCAGTGTTCACTCTTTGCTGTTTTTTCTCTTTTAGGGTCGTGATGTCTAGACTGGCTGTAGTGTGCGGGGGTTCGCGTGGCATTGGGCGAGCAGTTTCTCAGCTGTTAGCACTGAGGGGTCATAGGGTTGTGGTATTGTCTAGGAATAAAGAGGCTGCACAGGTCACAGCTGTATCTCTCCCTGGAGGTGAATCAGTCTGAGATACTTTGCACTGGTTCGCTGATCTAAACTCTTAACACATTGATTTGACGATGCAGACATCATACACTTCAGGCCTTTATTTTTTACCTAAATTTGAGTTTTGCATATAGTATTTGTCTATTCAACAGCACAAACAAATCATTTTGTTTCCAAGTTGGGCAATGAATGCAAGTCTTAAGTTTAAATTGTATTAAAATAGATTTTATAATTCTGGAGTATATATTTCATTTCAGAAAACCATTTGGGTCTAAGCTGTGATGTCTCTAAAGAAGAAGATGTTCAGAGAGCATTTGAGACCATCAGTAAGACCTGTGGCACTGTGGGATACCTGGTTAACGCTGCTGGCATCAACAGGTCAGGCAGTGATGCAGAAAATGTAATATTGAATAAATATATATCAGACAGATACCATGGCAAAAACAGCAGATTTTGATATTATAAATCAAATAAAAAAACTACTGCATTCTAATATATATTGAATGTGTGTTTATCTTAAAGAGATGCATTGTTATTGAGGAGTAAATCTGAAGACATGCTCTCTGTTCTTCACACTAACCTGCTGGGCTCAATGCTGACCTGCAGAGGCGCTCTACGGAGCATGCTCAGTCACGGAGGAGCTATTGTCAACATAGGTGGGTCTCATTTCTGTATGTCCCACTACCTTAGGATCTTCTTGTATATTACTTAAATAAAGTGTCACGAAGTTCAAGCTGGAGAAAAGTCTCCCTGCATCAGCAGCTGGGCAGATTGGGTTCATTTAATCACCGCTAGATGGCGCAGAAGCTTCAGATTTTAAATCGTTATATCTGCTATGTCAAGCTTTTATTGCTCATATTATGATATGCATATTACAATTCTGGATATATGGAGATTATACGAGGTGGAAAAACACTTTTAGTTTTATTAAGAGGCCCAAACTGAGTAAAAGATGCCCTTTGGTGCACTTACTGATAATTACTGTATAAGAAAAAAAAAGATATAATTCTGATAGCTTAGAATGTAAATATACAACATATGTGACCCTGGACCACTAAAGCAGTCATAAGTAGCACAGGTTATATTTGTAGCAATAGCCAGAAATACATTGTATTAGGTCAAAATGATAGATTTTTCTTTTATGCCAAAAATCATTAGGTTATTAAGTAAAGATCATGTTCCATGAAAATATTTAGTACATTTTCTTAACATAAGTATATCAAAACTTAATTTTTGTTTAGTAATGTACATTGCTAAGAACATCACATTTCAATTTAAAACAAAATTTACCCTGGTTTTGTGGTCCATGGTCACATATAATGTTAAAACATATAGAGAGATGGACAAATAAACATTCTTATTTAATACTTGCATTTTCATAAAAAAATAAAAAAATAAAATAAACTATGGATAATCTAAGTTGCTTCAGTCCAATATGTATTTATCTTGAAATATTTCTAACAATATAGTAATAACAATAAAATAATTTATTCTTACGTTTACTTCCAAAAAAATCATTTAAGATTTCAAAAAGACACTTAAAGAGAATTTAGGCCTTAGAAATTTGCGTCTCAAATATGATACAGTAGGTTTAATCATGTTTCCTCAGGCTCTGTGGTGGGTGTGAAGGGTAACTCTGGTCAGTGTGTGTACAGTGCCAGTAAAGCCGGACTGGAAGGATTCACACGCTCACTGGCAAAGGAAGTTGCTACCCGGAATATACGAGTGAACTTATTGGCTCCAGGTTTTGTCCTCTCTTTTTCTTCTATTACTTATTTTGCCTTTTAATCTGTATATTAGCAGTCATCGGTGTAACACTGAAAATTCTTTTCACTCGCCCCTCTCAGGATTCATTCGGACGGACATGACGGCAGGGCTGGAGAAGGAAGACGCGGTGAGAAGGATTCCACTAGGCCGTTTTGGGGAACCTGCAGAGGTGGCCAACTCTGTCCTTTTCCTCCTGGAGTCTCCTTATATCACAGGACAGCTTCTGCTCGTGGATGGAGGACTACAGCTGGCACTGTGATGATTTCTGCTAGCAAAGAATGCGAGCCAACTGCATATTTTTGTTATGCTGATAATGTCAGATCTTGATATTGTTAATCAGCTCCTCATCACTCTGTGGAGTCACACATACAGCATCATTGTGTAAGAGCTGGATTGGATTAAGGTTATTTTTAGTTCACTGGAGTTTTTTGGTTATGGTTCATGCTCCATACTTAGGATGGCACGGGTCAACATGTGGAGGATATGACTCGCTTTGTGATTTCATTTCAGCATTTAAATAAGCTGTGCTGCATTACACTTACAGAACCCCTAACTCATAAAAAATATTTATTAATTTAAAATGTATTAAATCTTGGCCTTTTCATCATCATAAAAATACAGATTACCAAGAAAACTAAGTCAGCGATGAGAGATGTTTTTGCCAACAGCAACTGGACTCAAGCCAAACTCAATTTCAGAGACGTTTATTTATTGTACTATTCATAAACCAGAAGAGAATAAGGAGAACAGTCTGTATACAGGCACAGGTTGGCTTGGAGAACAGAAAATATTGCAAAGTAAGAACCTCCTAAAATCTGTCTATTTGTAGGATAAACAGCTGTGCAAGAAAAAAAACATATGCAAATCATAGGCTTACATGTGTATATTGTTATGCTATATTATTTTGTATATACGTTGCAAAGGTGTGTTAGATGATGGCTAAACTATTTGAACTGAGTATTTGATACTCGACTGATCAAAGCTAATATCATTACGAATGCATTACAGAGAAAGGAATATGTTTGAGTTACTTAAAAAGCCAATGAAATATAAAAACAGTATCACATTTTTGCACGTTTCTGTAATTCCAAACCTGAAATCTGAAGCCTACCTGTCAAAGCATTACCATCTCATTCCATGCACTATCATCATTAAAATCAATAATACTCGTAGAAATCTCGCCTTGTTCCACAATCAGCCCATCCTTCACAAACATGCCTGCGTCAATTCCGTTTCCTGTACTTCCATCATAGGCATTCCTCATTACTCTCACTCCCATGGAAACACAACAAACCTTCCAAACCTGTCAGTCAGCCAAAACGTACAAAAATCTCATCACTCATGTTAATGACATATCAGTCTCCACTTTTAATCTCTCCTAAAAAAAAAGACAGGGTGGGAAAAGATCATTAAGGCCCGGCCTTGTGCGACATCTCTGGATTGGAGACGAGATCCAGACGCAGCGTCTATGTATGGCAGTGTGCGTCTGATCAATATGCTGGATCTCAAGGACCCTGAAGCTTCAGGGACGATGAGGTCCATGGAGTTTTAGGGGTGTCCATCTTTCCACAGCCCTGTTCCCTACATCCAGAGAACCAGCGCCCCCAACCACCCAAAAAAAGTCTGTGCTGGAGAGGAAGACATCCCCTCCAGCATTTCATAAATATAATCTAAGGCATTATAACTAAATACATAAAAAGTGTTACATGTTGGCACCGTAGTAACATGCACAGCTAGATGCTAGTTATTTGAATAGATGTTTTATTATTATTTTAATTTTAAAATTAAATATTTCTTGTGAAATCTAGAGATGAAAAACAAGGTGATCATCGGTACACTACCTCCTTCCTCAAAGCACGTGCTGGTGTGTGTGTGTGTGTGTGTGTGTGTGTGTGTTAAGTGCGCCAGCGAACCATCAAGTCAGTTTACAAGCAGGATATGACCTCACTTAAGCACCCACATCACTTCCCCTCAGAAAACAACTGAAATAAAAGTAAAGCAAATGGTCCTCCTCAGGCGGAGAAGAAGTGATAATACCAAGAATCCAAATCTCTGAGGAAATGCTTAGCAGCTTCCTCCATCGCTATTCAAAGTCAATCGATCACTTCTTCATCTGACCCATGCAAGAGGGTTTTGTTGGGAAATGGGTGGGGATTATTGAGTACGCTGGATCAAGGGATTGGGGTTCAAAGGTCAGATCCTCCATGCTAGTCTCTACAGGTCGTCACTTTCCACTAGGGTGCCGGGAAGAAGAGGATTGGAGTCTGGGAAGAAGGCTGCCTTCACGTCCAGACCCCGTTCTGTCAGAGCGGCGTAGCGGCTCGCTGATGGACGCACCTTCTTGGGCTTCGGGGTGTGAGTCTGCTGCCACTGGGCTGAGGGAAGGAAAGGGCGAGGATGGACATGGTTTCTCACTTTAAAGAATTAACAGGATGTAATATTGATTTCTAGATAATGACTGTAGTTCCTCAATTATGAAAACATATGGAGACTTTCCTGTATAACTTGGAAAGTTTCATTTAGGGTTACACAATATACCAGAAAAAGTCAAATAACTATATTATAAAAATATATGTGTGTGTGTGCATGTGACACTGCACCACAAAACCAGTCTTACGTGTCAGGTTATTTTGAATAAATAAGCTTTCCATTGATGTATGGTTTATTAGGATCGGACCATATTTGTCTGAGATACAATTATTAGAAAATCTGAAATATGAGGGTGCAAAAAAAAAATCTAAATACTGAGAAAATCTCCTTTAAAGTTGTCCAAATGAATTCTAGCAATGCATATTACTAATCAAAAATTAAGCTTTGATATATTTACAGTAGGAAATTTACAAATTATCTTCATGGAACATGATCTGTACTTAATATCCTAATGATTTTTGGCATAAAAGAATAATCTATAATTTTGACCCATTCAGTGTTTTTTTGGCTATTGCTACAAATACACCCCAGCAACTTAAGACTGGTTTTGTGGTCCAGGGTCACACACACACACACACACACATATATATAAGGGAGGATAAATAAAAAAGGTGAATTCAGATAATTCCATTGTAATAACAATAATTTACGCATAATTATATGCAAGTAACCCTTAGCCAAACCATACTCCTAAACATATAGTAAGTACATGTAGTTAATTAATATTCCTCAGTACTTAAATGTATAATTAAATTACATTGTAACAAGGACACCTTTTACATTTAGTTTACCTTTGGCATCTTCTTTCGCCATCAGCTCATTTAAATATAATATTTAAAACTGAAATATTTAATATTTATTTAATAACACTGTAACATGTAATCTTCAACAAATTTCAAAATGAATGATTTATTTTCATACTAAACATTATGATACTATGACGCCTAAATTCACTTGTAGCATTTAAACTTAATTTTAGTGTTTAATTTTTTATATATTTTAAGACTACAGTATGGATCTTTTACAAATATATATAGCTTTTATTAAACAATCATTGACTTACTGGTATCAACCAGAGTTTGTATATTGGTAAATCAATTTATTATAAATTTTGAGGTATCAAAGCTGATATTGTACCAAAAGCCAAAAATGTTAGCGTTGAGAAAACTCTAGTTCCGATTCATTCCAGACAGGATGTGTTAAGTTTTAATCATTTTATGACAGAGATTTAAACTACTTTCATACAACTCCAGTACACAGGCTGTCAGTCCATTGTTGCTTTAACCTTAGGTAAAGCATCCGTATTGTTAACCCTGTTGTTGATGGCAAACACACAGCACTGGCTGATGGGATAGCTATGGGAACAACTCTGGGCAGAGGAAGGGAGTGTGCTTTTATTGGACAGATTAAATAGGGTTTTGTTCTTAGTCTGAAGCAATTTATGAAAGCACATTGATCAGATAAACCACTTCAGCTGCTTAGTCTGTATTTAGTTTACTCTGGTCTTTTACCAATCATAACTCAGCATTGTTGCATGCATTCTTAAGATCCATTTCCGCTGTGTGTTTGACTTACCGTGTACGTCGAGACGTGCTGTACTGGAGATGATGCCAGCTTCGTTCTTAGCTGAAACTGTGTACCAGCCTGCGTCTTCCTTCAGAGCCGGCTGGATGATCATACAGAGGTAACCGAAGTTGTCCTGGTGCATGCTGGGAAATAGAATTGAACATCAGAATGAGTAAGTAGCAACAAAGTTTTTGAATGATATGCCAGGATTGTTTATTTAGGCTGCACAGCCATATTACTTTGATTTGAATCCTTATTAGCAAACCGTGTCCACAAACAATGACTGGAGACTTTACAGCTTGTGAGTAACTGCTCTCGTCTCTCTCTGAGGTGGTGCAGACAGTAGCGTCTGTGGTGAGGTTACTGTGTGTGTACTGTATGTATCTTTTACAAGGGTCTTTTTATCAGTATACACACATGTAGGCACTTTAAATACCAGCCTTCTAACAGCTGCCATATACAGGCTAGTAGTGCACAGTAGTTTTTAAATGCATCTACGGAGTAAATAGTGTTTAACGTGATAAAATACAATATACTATAAAATATAAGTAGTGCTTTAGCTAAACTGTAGTTTGGAATGGCTGTAGGAGGGCTTTGATTTGCCCAAGGTCTCCTACAGTACCTTATCCTGTCTGTGTTATGAGTGAAGGACTCGTTCTCTTTCTTCCAGAAGATCTGTGGGAACGGGACTCCAGACACACGGCACTCCAGACGCACTGGGTGACCCTCAGCCACACTTGTGTTCTGGAGTTTCTCAATGAAACACGGAGCTTTATGCATTTCTTTGGCTAAAAAAAGAAAGAAAATTAACAAGATAAAAAAAATGAATAAATAACAAATATAAACTATTACGTATTGATGTAAACAAATATATATATATAAAATATAACTTGTGAAAAAATATACGTTTGAAAATATTCCCATATAAATGTATTTTTACATATCAAAAAGATACAAATACTTTTTTTACCTGCATTTTATAATTATTTTTTAAAGAAATACATTCTTTAGTTTATACTTTTAATTTAAAAGGTTTTTGAAATAGATTTCTATTTCAAATAAATGCTTTTTTAATTTTTTTGCAAACTAAATAAATACCTAAACCAGCACAACTTTTTTAGCATTGATGATTAAAGAAGTGTTTCTTAAGCAGCATCAGCATTTTAGAGTGATTTCTGAAGGATCCTGTGACACTGAAGACTGGAGAAATGGCTGCTGAAAAATTCAACTTTTCCACAGGAATAAATTACATAAAAAAGTTATTTTAAATTGTAATAATATTTCACAACATGACTGATTTGTTACTGTATTTTTGATCAAACAAATGCAGCCTAGGTAAACATAAAATACTTTTAAATAATCTTATCAACCCCAACCTTTTCTTCACTAATGTACATTTTATTAGATTTTTTTTCACCAGAATGGCATGTATCTCATTATTTTTATTTACATTTTATTATAATTTACAATACATCTTAGTACGGTGTCTTCCATTACAAATTGCACTCTATGGTTGAGCAGATGATGAGAATGATTGTGTACCTGCAACAATGAGCTCTAGGTTGAATGAGTTCTGTCCTGCTCTGTTGCTGGCGATGCAAGTGTAAACTCCTGCATCCCTGCTAGTGACAGGCTCAATGACCAATGAGTGAACCCCGTTCTCCCTCACCAGCATCTTGTGGGAGGAGTCTGGACGGATGGTCTGGCCATTCAGCTGCCAGATGAGGTCAGGAGTCGGCAGGCCACTTACCTATGTTTGAAAGACAAAGTCAATCAACTGTTTTCAGCAAAATGTGTTCTTTCCCACTCTTCTATAAAATGTAAATAATGGCGCAATTGCCATAAAGCTTTTAAAGGATTTTCAACCCTAATACCAGTGCTTATATCTGGTGGCTGTATGCGTGCGGTTCTCATGGGAAATCAGTCTGTGCACAATGCCTCAGCTCTATTTCAACAACTCTCACATTCCTGAGAAACACAACACCTGCTCCACCCGAAGGTGTGTCAGCAACAGACCACCAGTCAATGCGTTTTTTATTGGTTTATGAATGTGTGCATGCGTTTGTGTGTTTATGCATGGGGCCGAGAGGGACTGAGATGCTCATTTGTCCATCTGCATTTGTTGTGATGTTCCCAAGAACATTCATGACGTTTGTGAACACACTGCTCAAGTGCCGCTCCCCTGGGTGTGCATATTCCCTGTGTGATGCTTACAATGTCCATCACCCATCTCACTACACCCAACTTGAGTGTGTTCATGACTCACATTGACAGAACAGACTGTTTAAGTGAAAAAGCAGAGAACTTGAACTTGAAAAAAAAAGCCCTTTGATTTTAGACCTCCTGAACTGCATCAAGGGACATTTGTGGCCTGGAAAGTTTGGAAAGCCTCAAAGCCAGAAGAAATAAATCGGTTCTATAAATACCATTGACATTAAGGGCGCTGTGCATGAGTGCATTATTAATCAGGGTATTTTTATAGCGTGCGAATCCCTCTATGTCACAGCGAGCCTTTATTCTGATATACACAGATCACAGCCAGACATGGGACAGAAACAGAATGTAAAACAACAACCTGAGAGAGAGAGAGAGAGAGAGAGGATAGATAAAAAGATAACAGGTAGAATAAATCAGAACTGCGAGGAAAAAAATTAATTAAAAACACTGATGTAACAAGAAAAAAAGAGAGACTGAGAGAAACCAAAAGACATTTTCCACAAACAAGGACTGAAATAATTAAAAACTGAAGTTTGTTTTCCAAATGATCACTGAAAAAGCCTTGATTGTTGATTGTCAAACTGAGTGGCTAAATATTACATGTATAGTTATAGTTCCTTCCGATAGGTAGATGGATGGACAGACAGATGACAACGTTCTAAAACAATAGACACATATCGGACAGAAGGAAGAAAACGTGAGAAAGAGAGAGAAACCGGAGGATAATTCCAAGTTCATTCATCATTTTATAAGTGATGAAACACCAACTTCAAGGTTCCTTTTCTTCACAATGCAGAGGGAGAAAACTCTTCCCATAAATCACACAAAGGATTGTTTCCTCTAGCCTCTGAAATGCTCATGCATTTATTTACATATTAAAGGGACATTGTCATAACCCTCAAGTTTTTTGTGTGAAGATTTTGTATGAAATTCTTTTTTCAACAATACTGGTAATCAAAGAGCTGTTGGCCCGCAATGATTTCAATAATACAAAAAAATAAATACTATGGAAGTAAATATGGACCAGTAACTGTTTTCAAATTGTGTTCTTTTGGTTTCAGCAGAAGAAAGTTCATGATTACAGGGTTTTCCGTTTTGGGTGAACTTTGCCTTAAACCATGTATTAAGTGTTATGTACAGTGAGATGTACAGTCAGCATGGTCACACATTTTAAGGCAGTGCTTGTGCGGTCACCTTGCAGTCCATGCGGCAGAGTTTACCCTCCTGCACAATAAGGTCACCGGGGGCCTGCAGAAAATGAGGGCGGAAGTGACGTTCCTGAATATTCTCATTCTCATCACCGCTGTCTCTGGACCTTGAGCGTGGTCTGGGGAAGAAAAAACGAAACAAAAAAAGTCAACTATGTTCACATTTTCATTGTGAATAATGACATGTAAAAATAATAATAATAATAATAAAAAACATGGTTGACATGAAAAACATGTTTTTTGGTAAATAAATTATTTTGCTTCAATAAAGTTAATATTAATTAAACAGATTGTCAAAATAATGACATTTTGTACCATTTTTAAATATTCAAGAGGGTAAAGATAGGATAGGATAAAAACCACTATTTTAAGGTAAAAGGTATTATCTAACAGCACAGCAGGTGACATTTTAAAAATCATAAAAATGTGCCTGTAATATATGTATTATATTTTATTTTCTTAAATATTTTTTAATGAAGAGCTTACTTTGTGTATGAATTCATATCTACCAACTAAAGATAGGTTGGCACACAGCTTTGAATTCAGAGACTATTGACACTGTCAATCAAACATATAAAAACCTCAAAGACCTGAATGGCCAGATTTATTATATCTAATCCAGAGGAAACCCCACCCATTCAAAAAGATTCATATATTCTATTCTGCACAAAAGACATCTTAACATGGTCCTTGCATCATTGTCCAGAATACACAGTTGTTGTTTTTTACATGGGACACACCCTCTATTAGTGCTAGTCCCACAGAGCAAACCTGATCCTGGACCTACTGTTTAGAAACAGAAACTGCTTATATACCTGCGGATGTGTCCAGGTGTGGAGCGCTGACTTCTCCCCCTTTGGTTCACAGCCTGGACCATCATCCTTCCAGTACAGCTCACTCTCCCCTAAAACAGAAAGACAGAAGACAAAGAGAGAAACATTTGAGTTAAGAAACTGACAGTATATGCTTTTCTTAGCGCTAATAAGAAGAAAGAATATTGACATGCATGACACATAACTAAGTATACAGTTGCCTGGGTTGCATTGTGGTCAATTTTAAGATGGAAAGTATCTGAATGTGTATGAACTTCTTAATCTTCCAAAGGCTGTAGATTTTTTCTTGCTTCTGGTCAGTCACTTCCGCCTGACTACCAATGTTTATCCGTCTCCACCAAAACACTGCTCATGCTGACTAGCCAATTGAGAAAGTGTGTATGTACGATGTGTATGCGAATGTGAGAAAAAAAAAACAATCAAAAGAGATCAAACTCCGATAAAAGGTATTATATATTTTTCATAGCTAACATGTAAACACAAAATCATCACCTAATGCAATTTGGCTGTAAGGCTTTTCTCCAATTTTTTTAGACATTCATGTTCTACTAGGGAATGTTGTGTTGCATGTGTGAAAATAGAGAATTGATCTTTTTCATTCCATTGTTACCATCTGCAATTAAAACTATATAATAAAATAAAAACACACACACAAAAATCTCATCTCACCGCCGGGTTGCCTGCCATCACGGTGTAGTTCCCGTCATCATCTAGTGAGGCAGCCGCTGTGTGCAGGGAACATGTGCCGTCTGGATCACGACTGATACGGTAGTGTTCACTGCGCTTTGAGATCTGCTTTCCGTCTTTAAACCAGTACACCTTCAAAACACACACAGATATATACATGGTTATGCAACACTCCAGAGCTTGTACCATCGATTCTTTTTTCTTTCTCTTCTTCATCACTTCTGTTATTAAGTCTGCTGTCATCACACAGTCATTACTGTGGTCTCATGGTAAGTTAGAGAGAGACACAATGAAAGCGAGACAGCCATATATGGCTGGAATTTTAGAAGTGAAGCAGAGCAGAGCTTCTGATGAAACCAGCCCACAGATGATAAACCACCATTCCCATCATCCCAGTCACCTCTCTAACAAAACAACAAAATAACCTCCATGCTGTGAACCACTACTGTATATCCAACAATATGCAGTATAAAACTATAGATTCAAATAAAAATATTATAAATAAATAAAAAAAATGAACTGGTGTTTAACAGCTGATAAAAGCATCACAATAATTCACAAGTGATACACATATTAAGTCAATCAGTTAATGTATTGTGAAGTGAAAAGCTGTGTGTTTGTAAGAAACAAATCTATCGAGGCATTTTAACTTCAAACCATCGCTTCTGGCAAAAATATCAGTCCATAATCCAGAATAACACTTCCTCCAGTGAAAAAGCTCATCCCCTCTTGCCCTCTAAAATCCAGATCCATTCAACATTCTTATTTAGAACCATTTTGGACTGTTTTCACTTGTAAATGGTGCATGATCTGTGCATATTTCTTTCCTGATTCAGAAAAGACAACATTTTCTTGGGAGAAACGAATATTATAGATAGAGGTCTTGGGTTTTAGCTGGATGCAATCATTTACACTTAAAAAAAAAATCTTGATGAATTTATTACAAACACGCAGCTTTCGGCTTCACAAGATGTTAATTGATTGAGTTGTGTGGATTATTGTGATGTTTTTATCAGCTGCTCAATCTGACGGCACCCATTCACTGCAGAGGATCCATTGGTGACCAAGAAATCTAAATGTAAATTTCTTCAGATCTGTTCTACTGAAGAAACAAACGCATGAACATCTTGGATAGTCTAAGGGTAACTAAATTTTCATTTCTGGGTGAACTTTTTTAAATAATTAACTACCTGCTGAGATTATAGTCATAAACACAAAATTTGCATTTTCATGGAAGTCATTGACAAGGATCTGATTACAAGCAACAAGAACGTAAACATGTCAAGAGAGTTAAACTGCATGGGTGATGACCTCTCACCTTTGGCTTTGGGTCTCCAATCACCTTGCAGCTAAAGGTCACAGGCATTCCTTCGAAGACTTTGTAATGCTTGAGCTTTTGATCGAAGAACGGTGCGACCTCTCCTGGAGTGTCTTCATCATGCTGAACGTCATCGTCAGATTCCTCCACAGGCGAGCGCTCCAGACGGAACTCGATCTCGCTGATCAACCGCTGCTCGAAGCTGGACACTTTATACTCCTGTCACACAAACAAACACAAAGACTTGAACTTATGCCCTTCTCCTCAACTTACTAACTCATTCAATCACTCATTTTATTCATTCAAGCACACATCCTCTCATCACTGTGTCCTATAATCTATTCAGTCCTGTATCCAAGTCTTATTGCCCTTTCATCTGGTCTGTTTCTATTCTTCTGTTTCTTTTTATTTCACTCTGCAGGCAGAAGGAACATCTGGAGAAAAGTGTGTGCTGATGACACATCACAACAATAATTGCAGGTTTAAGACACAGCTGCAGCAAGAAAAACACACACACACCATCATAGTTACATATGTGGACAACCAACGCACCCTCTCCATCTTGTTCTCTTGCACGTCCAGCCACATCCTCCCAAAAACACACACACACACACACACATGCACATATCCTATGCAAACACACAGACAACCACTATTTGCCCAAAGATGTGTGTGGAAAGCTAAGCACACTTGAAATTTATGGCACAACATTAACAGCATATCCACTTCCCACAGTTCAGAGGAAGAGAAGCATGTGCATTTTAGTGTCTCCACTCGAGGGCAGGAAATGTGTGAAGCAGACGCATGCGGTCTCTGATCAGTTAGCAATAACAAGACACATGCACAGTTCTTTCACATTTTTATTGTTCATATGATATTGTTTGGCCATAACGGAGGCCAAATGTTTTTGTAATGATCGCTAAACTGCATAATCGACTGCTGTCCAAGGGAAATTACTGTATTATTTTTATACAATGCAGAAATAGTTTTACTTTTTCTTCTTACATAAAATAAATTCTATTCACATTCTATTTCATGTCTGTTTAACCTTCTGTAAAGTATTTGTGTAATAAGTAGGGAAATGTGCAGTCAGTCATTATCACAAAATAAACCCCTTCATCGTCATCAGAAATTTGTTACAACAGCTAAAATACAATGAAGGATGATGTGAATAACAGATTTCATTATAAAATAAATAGCTGAGATCATATATCTAACATATGTTTGAAGTCAGTAATAATTTTATTTTTATTTTTGGAGTTATTTTTTTTGTGTATTCACAGGCTAGATCAAAGATACAGTAATTATTTGATCAAAAATACAGTAAAACATCAATACTCTGGACTATTATTATAATTTAAAATAAAATATTCAAAAAAATATAATTTATTCCAGTGATGGCAAAGCTGACTTTTAGGCAGCCATTACTCCTGACTTCTGTCACATGATCCTTCAGAATTTGGTGCAAAAGAAACATTTGTTAATAGAGTTTTGGTTCAATACAAACACTGAATACATTGCTTATTTGATCAGTAAGATTGCAGAATAAATCTCTGTATATGATGATTTACGAGGAGAGTACAATATTAATCAATTGCTGTCAAGGACTTAATCAAAACACAAATATTCCATAAACAGAGACACAGAAGAAAACACAGTGGATAGAGTAAACACACCATCACAAACAGTAGGGACTGGCCAAAACATGAGGGTGACCACACACAGAGGGGGTGAGAGAATTAAACAACTGGGGGTGGTCTTATGAAGTAAAGAAAAGGGAAATAGGCAGACTGAGAGCAGAGTGAAATACAAGGAGGACAGACAGGCCGCTGCTTGATGTTTGTAATAGACGGGAAGAGTATGAATAACCTTTTGAGGGACAGACTCTGAGTCAGCTGAGCTGCCTTCCTGTAGAGAGATCAGAAAACAGGCAGAGGGGTTGAGGATGATGTCACATCCTGCGTGGATTACACACCTATTGCACAAAAGTGCACAATCACACACATTACAGTCAATGTGTGTCTGTGTTGGGCTTCTAATCCTGCTTTTATGAACTTACCTGCTCACACACCTCCAAAATGCCTCACTGACACGCTCTCCTTGCCAAAATGACATCACTTTACAATGTACCCGATGCATAAGCACATGCGGGAGCTCACTGCTATTAGCCGAATTAAGATGCATTTACAAGCAAGCAGGCAAACCACAAACTACATCCAACAGCCTTGCCGTACACTGGTAGTCAGTGGGAAAAGTGTGTGGAGTGATTTGTAATTGATGCATTTTGTTTATAACCCATGTTTAAAAAAAACAGCCAATTACAAACAATTGCTTTGTTTACTGTGACACAATGGGGGTGTTGTGTAGGTGGGTTTGTGTGTTGGGTTTATACCTGTGTGACTGGCTCCTCCTCCACCTGCTGTGTGTTAAACACTGTGGCAGCATTGTCAGCACCCAGCAGTCTGCGGGCCATCTTCTCCTCATAGGTTAACCTCTGAAAGCAAGCAGGATTAATCTGTCAGAGCCTGGGTTAGTGTGTGAGAAAACACACACTCACAAACGCGAAAGCATTGCGATTATTTGGTGGCCTGTACAAATGAATTCAAAGCTATTAGTCGTGCTGAACACGTGGTGGGTTTTGCTATGCATTGTGGGTTGATTTTTAGGATTTCTATAGTGATTGACCATTTCAGTTGGAGGATCTGGTGGAAGATAATTTTCTCCATTTACTAGCTGTATTTTATAAAAATAAAAAGTTACAGTGAATACTGAAAAATTATATATATTTTATATATTTGAACTAGCATGATATTTAACATTAGATTCAACATCAAGTGTCACTGGTTCTTGTGTGTTCACTCATCTTATGGCTTGAGTTGGATGGACTACTTTTATGTTTGTTTTAGTACTGTCAAATCGATTAATTGCTATTAATCGCATCAAAAATAAATGTTGGGTTTATTTAATATATGTGTGTGTACTGTGTATATTTAATTGTATCTACACACATACATGTAAATATTTAAATAACACAAAAAATATATTATGCAAACACAAACTTTTATTCTGGTGTCGATTAATCGATTTTACAGCACTAGTTTTTCTCCCATTTTTGGAGGTCAATAGCATCCTTTCCCATCAATTTTGTAACTGTTAACTAAAAGTATTAAAAATCATTGTAATTAAAAAAAATGTTTTTAGTTAACTAAATTACAAATGAAAAACTAAAAATGCACTTAAAATCTAAAAATAATAGCTAATTAAAAATATTAATAAATGCTGTAACAGTAGAGTTCTAAAATAACAATGGCTTCCATTTATTTCCATTGTATTGCACAGAAAAGTTTTCTTTTTCTTTCACTCCATGCATTTTAGAACAACATGAGTTATGACATTTTTTGTTTTTTTTGAGGGGAGTTGAACTATGCCTTTAAAAGAAAATGAATGACCAAATATTCATAAACATGTGTTATTGGTTAGACTACATTATATTCAAGATTGTAACGCTTGTAAGGCTAGTATGGTAGTACTATTAATTTACTATAATTATTTAGTAATACAAACTGAAGACCTCTCACACACATACCTGCTGTCCATTGCTGAGTCTCTCCTCTTTGAAGCGTAGTTTTCTCTCCAGGTCTTGTATGACAGCATCTTTGGAGCCCTGGATATCTGAATCAGAGATGATGCGCTGTGTGCGGGGTGTAGACTTGCGTGGCAAAGCCCTGTTAAAACACAATCAGAAAATAATTGTATTAACTTTAAATCAATAGACAGCAGACTAAGCATTTCTCTAAGTACATAATCAGTATCTGTTGACTTCCTAAACACAGAAACAAGTGGGAAACTGTTGCTAGTTGCTCGAGTTATATTTCCCAGTCCATAAAGCCTTCCCAGATAGAGGCTAGAATTAACACATATACACAAATGAACAGAACCGCAGCTTTTAATACAAAAGTTGGCACTGACGAGAAGATAGTGGGACATATTTTTTGCATATACACTGGAAGGCAAGAATAAATTTTGTTATCTTTTTGTGTGTGTTTTAAAATTCCACTGCTGTCTCTTATCTTTCCCCCTCTGGCTCTGGAATGCCAGGAAGAGAGAGAGAGGGGAATGAACTAGTGGAAGATAATGAAGAAAATGGAGATGAAGAAGTGGATGATAGGAGCAGCAGCTTTGAAGACAAAAACTCTGGATGAGTGTTTTAAACTCAAGTTCAACAGAAAGACCATCTTCACTGAAGAACCTAATCATAAATCGTGAGCAACATCGTGCATCACATGTATGTTTATATGAAGGAGAGAGGGCCATTATTGTGAGATGTAACAGATTAAATACCTTTCAAATAAACATTTTGTCATTGTTTACCCACCCATCTTAAATAAGACTTAATGTGAAACACTGTTCATTAATTAAAGTGTACTGCGACTAGAGGTTGTCTGTCCCCGAGTTATTTTAACATTATTTATAAACTATTATAGTATTTATTAATATTTAGAATTTCTTTTATATTTTACATTTACATTTTAGTAATTTTATTGTGTTATTTGCTTTTGATTTGATTTCAGTTTTAGTAATTTTAGTGCTTAAACTACAAAATTTTGAATTACAAAAGGTAACTTTTTTTATTTTAATATATTTAGTTACAATAATAATACTGGTCTGTCAAGCTCCAAAATGACAATAAATAAGTCTTTAAAATCTCAAAATCATTTCTACCATATTCATCTAGTGCATACAAGAATCAATGTTTTTGGATCTTTTTGGAGCTTAATTGTCAATGGCTGTTTCCTAGCATTTTGGATATTCTGTAAAAACACAATTCTCCTTTTGTGTACAACAGAATAAAGAATGTCATACAGGTTTAAAACAAAAGAGCGAGCAGATTATTTTTTGTTATCCATTTAAAAACATTCATTCTCAACTAAACCTATGTGCTTTACATTTCTGTAGGCTTGAGAAGGAGAGGAAATCTCTATAATACACAGTCCTTACCCTCAAGGTTCCTCAGCTCCCATTGCTTCTAGTCTCTCCATAAACATGCCATGTAAGAATGCATACAGTACATGTCTTCCATGCAGCTGGAAAGCAGGAGCTGCACTCCAAATTACTCATCAGCCCATGTGTTCACTTTAAATGCCAATGATAGTGTTTTGTTGTAGCTCATGATGAAGCGCTCTGTCTTTATATAGTATAGAAAAGTCGCAAAGCAAGGAATACAATTGCTGGGTCCAAGGCGCTACTCAAATGTGCTTTCAATTAGCTAGGCTCATGGTATCCAGGATACAAATATTTGAATGATTCATAAATCATCATCAAAGATTTTTAGGTAGTACCATTTGTTTCTGTGTGTTGTTTAAGCAGATGACTGCACACCTTCAAGAGGCATTTGGGATACGTTTCAAACAGATGATTTTGGATACTCACACTGTGCCGTTACCCTTGGGCAGCCCCAATGCATTCACTGGTGGTGGAGGTAGTGTGGCCGGAAGCACCGACACCAGAAACCCGGCTGGGGACTGTGGAGTGGACGTGAAGGGCGAGGAGGTGTCTGAGCGAGTGGGACTTGATGTGACAGGTGGAGGAGGCGGCGGAGGTGGAGGAGGGAAGTCCTGTGGCAAGCCTCCAGGAGAAGATAGAGTGCTGGAGCTGAGAAAGGGCGGAGGGGGCGGTGGGAAAGAAGGCGAGCTGGGAGACTCCACGCTGCTTCCTTTGGACAGTGACGGCTGCTGCTGGAAGTGCGGAAGGGTGACGCGGCTGAAAGGTTTGTGGGACGGTGTGGGGGACAGCGGACTGGAGCTCGAGGAGGTCGAGGACTGGGTGCTGTATCCCATCGGTCCCCCGCTTGTTGTGGGACTCTGAGCAGCGATGAACTGCTTGGGCCGGGCGTAGTTGAAGGTGCTTGTCTGCATGGTGCTACTCTCCAGCTCCTGGAAGGAAGGAGGAGGTGGGAGAGGCGGAGACGGAGGCGGAGGCGGGACTTCCTGAGGAGGGGGGGTTGGCTGCTGTTGCTGCTCCAGAAGGATCTGATCTTGAAGTTGCTTCAGTTGTGCCGCGTTTCTGCAAGGATGACAATTAAACAAATGGGAGTGTTTAGCATCACTAACTATACACATTTTTACTATAATTGCACAACCTGACAAACATTGACCCGACTAATATCAAAATCTTCAGATAACGTTTGCAGAGCATGTTTGCTGCGACTAAACCTGGCTAAATATGACGGTGTAGATAATTATAAAACTGATAGTTCCGGTCCTGATTACTCAATACAGCATTCCAGCCAAAACCCATGACAGAAAAAAATATTCTTATCATATGATAAATCTGAAAGTGCTTAATAAAATGTAGGGATTGGGTTAAGTCTATATTTTTTATAATAATGTTGATCCAGGATCAACAAAAGATGTTGATCCAGGAACACGTCGTACTTGTCAAAATCACGGTGACTGTTACTATAAAGGAGATCTATGAATGCACATACAAATGTGTCTGTTCAGCTGCATACAGGCAGAAGATTTCATGCCTAGTTGTTTGTGTGGTTATGCATGTCTGTGTGTATTTGTGCTGAGTTTCTGGGAAGGAAACTACAGCCCACTGTAAAGCGAGTGATATGCTATCTTGGGTAAAGTTTAAACTACACTGTCAACAGCCTGTAAACGGTATGGAAAAGGATGAGATGGAGATCTCAGTTTGTCATGTGAATATGGGTGTGGGCTGATGATTGAGTGTTATCTGTCCAGTGTTTGGCTTCATGGTTCACCCACATTTACAGCAACACTGACGTCCACGTTGTCCTTTTCTCTGCTAAACATTTGATATTTGCTGCCTACAGTCATAGTTTTCCATCATCTGAATTCTTGTGTCCCTGGAAGACATGTTTTGTTTGAAACATAATTTGTATCTCTTCTTCTGCAGACTCAGCCCCACTCTCCCGCTGCCTTTTTTTTGGCAACTTCTAGACACTTTCTATGAGCCTCAACAAAGAGAAAACCTAACCCAAGTCCAGAAGCTTTTCATTTACATATTATCATTGGTCTCCTATAGGCGCGTTCAAAAATTTTTCTGCTAGTAAAGAAACCTAAAACTTGAACTAAATGCGTAATTTCGATGTGTGTGTGTTTCACAAGGGGATCAGAGTAGTAGGCCAGCCACACTCCAAACCCCATTTAATCTAATTAATTCCAGATGTTGACTAATGAGTCACTGTGTTTTCCCTCCTTCTCTCCATTTTTTTGTAATGGAGGTGGAAGTCCTTCCTCCAGCCAACTGATAAATCCTCAGCGTTTGGGTCAAGAAAAAGAGAAAGGGAGCATTCAGTTTGTGTTGGTAATACTTGGCCAAGCTTTAACCTAAAACCTAGAGTGCAAGTTTCTCAA